>NW_026138052.1:0-27970 GCF_025592945.1 Manacus candei
CAGGGATGGATTGTGGGATCCAGGGATGGACTGTGAGATCCCACAGATGGATTCATGGGATCAGTGGATGGATTTGGGAGATCCAGGGATGGATTGTGAGATCCCACAGATGGATTAATGGGATCAATAGATGCATTCATGGGATCCAGGGATGGATTTGGGAGATCCAGGGATGGATTGTGGGATCCAGGGATGGATTATGGGATCCAGGGGTGGATTCGTGGGATCCAGGATTGGGTTCATGGGATCCAAGGACGGATTATTGAGATCCAGGGATGGATTTGTGGGATCCATGGTGGCATTCATGGGTTCCAGGGATGAATTAATGAGATCCAGGGATGGATTTGTGGGATCCAGGGATGGACTGTGAGATCCCACAGATGGATTCATGGGATCAGTGGGTGGATTCGTGGGTGCATTTGTGGGATCCAGGGATGGATTTGTGGGATCCACAGATGGATCCATGGGATCAGTGGATGGATTTGGGAGATCCAGGGATGGATTGTGGGATCCAGGGATGGATTCATGGGATCAATGGATGGATTTGTGGGATCAGTGGATGGATTTATGAGGTCCATGGATGGATTTGTGGGATCCAGGGATGGATTCATGGGATCAATGGATGCATTCATGGGATCCAGGGGTGGATTAATGGCATCAACGGATGGATTTGTGGGATCCAGGGGTGGATTGTGGGATCCAGGGATGGACTAATGAGATCCAGGGATGGATTAATGGGATCAATGGATGCATTTGCGGGATCCAGGAATGGATTAATGAGATCCATGGTGGCATTCATGGGTTCCAAGGATGGATTTGTGGGATCCAGGGATGGATTTGTGGGATCCAGGGATGGATTCGTGGGATCCACAGATGGATGCATGGGATCAGTGGATGGATTTGGGAGATCCAGGGATGGATTGTGGGATCCCACAGATGGATTCATGGGATCAATTGATGGATTCATGGGATCCAGGGATGGATTAACGAGATCCATGGATGGATTCATGGGATCAGTGGATGGATTCATGGGATCAATGGATGGATTTGTGGGATCCAGGGATGGATTATGAGATCCCACAGATGGATTCGTGGGATCAATGGATGCATTTGTAGGATCCACAGATGGATTCATGGGATCCACAGTTGGATTAATGGGAGCCAGGGATGGACTGTGAGATCCCATAGATGGATTAATGGGATCAGTGGATGGATTGTGAGATCCCACAGATGGATTTGTGGGATCAATAGATGCATTCATGGGATCCAGGGATGGATTCATCAGATCCAGGGATGGATTTGTGGGATCCATGGTGGCATTCATGGGTTCCAGGGATGGATTTGTGGGATCCAGGGACGGATTTGTGGGATCCAGGGATGGACTGTGAGATCCCACAGATGGATTAATGGGATCAATGGATGCATTCATGGGATCCAGGGATGGATTTGGGAGATCCAGGGATGGATTGTGAGATCCCACAGATGGATTTGTGGGATCAATAGATGCATTCATGGGATCCAGGGATGGATTTGGGAGATCCAGGGATGGATTGTGAGATCCCACAGATGGATTTGTGGGATCAATAGATGCATTCATGGGATTCAGGGATGGATTCATCAGATCCAGGGATGGATCCATGGGATCAATGGATGGATTTGTGGGATCCAGGGATGGATTTGTGGGATCCAGGGATGGACTGTGAGATCCCACAGATGGATTCATGGGATCAGTGGGTGGATTTGTGGGTGCATTCGTGGGATCCAGGGATGGATTTGTGGGATCCAGGGATGGATTTGTGGGATCCAGGGATGGATTCGTGGGATCCACAGATGGATTCATGGGATCCACAGATGGATTCATGGGATCAGTGGATGGATTTGGGAGATCCAGGGATGGATTGGGAGATCCCACAGACGGATTAATGGGATCAATGGATGGATTCATGGGATCCAGGGATGGATTGTGAGATCCAGGGATGGATTCATGAGATCCCAGGGATGGATTTGTGGGATCCAGGGATGGATTATGAGATCCCACAGATGGATCCATGGGATCAGTGGATGGATTTGTAGGATCCAGGGATGGATTTGTGGGATCCACAGTTGGATTAATGGGATCCAGGGATGGACTGTGAGATCCCACAGATGGATCCATGGGATCAGTGGATGGACTGTGGGATCCAGGGATGGATTTGTGGGATCCAGGGATGGATTAATGAGATCCAGGGATGGATCCCTGGGATCAGTGGATGGATTTGTGGGATCCAGGGATGGACTGTGGGATCCAGGGATGGATTATGAGATCCAGGGATGGATTCATGGGATCAGTGGATGGATTTGTGGGATCCAGGGATGGACTGTGGGATCCAGGGATGGATTAATGACACCCACCGACGGATCCGTGGCACCCACAGACGGATCCTCACCCCCTCCCCAACCCCATCCCGGTGGGAATTCTCCTCCCCCTCCCCTCCCCTCCCCATTAACCCCCCCCAACCCCCCCCCCAAACCCCCCCCACGTGACACGGCTGCTGCTCAGGGTCCTTTATTTTTGGGGGGGTCCCCAAAAACGGGGGAGGGGGGGGGCAAAACCGGCCCTGTGTCCCCCCCCCCCCTGCTCAGGGGACACACCCCGGGGGGGGGGGGGAGGGACCAGCCCCGGGACCCCCCCGACCCCCCCGTCCCTCCCTCTGGAACAGCGGGAAGAGCTCGGAAGGCACTTGGAGACCCCCCGGGGGGGGAGGGGGGGGGCAAAAAGGGACGGGGGGGGGGGGGGCAAAGGGGGGGGGGGAGGGGCGACGGGAGACCCCCCCCCGTAATTAAGAGAATTCCCTGACGAACTTGGTGTAGAAGCTGCTGAGCTTCTCCAGCAGGATCTGCAGCTTCTCCGTGGGCGGCAGGATCGTCATCCTGGGGGGGGGAAACGGGGGGGTTTGGAATTTGGGACACCCCCCGGGATACCCCCGGGGCACCAACAGAGCCAGCTGTGACCCCCTTCGGGATGGGAAGGGGGGAATTTGGGGTGGGGAGGGGGGAATTTGGGGAATTTGGGATGGGGAGGGGAGGATTTGGGGATGGGAAGGGGAGGATTTGGGGGAATTTAGGGTGGGGAGGGGGGAATTTGGGGAATTTGGGGATGGGGAGGGGGGAATTTGGGGTGGGGAGGGGGGAATTTGGGGAATTTGGGGATGGGGAGGGGGGAATTTGGGGTGGGGAGGGGGGAATTTGGGGAATTTGGGGATGGGGAGGGGGGAATTTGGGGTGGGGAGGGGGGAATTTGGGGAATTTGGGGATGGGGAGGGGGGAATTTGGGGTGGGGAGGGGGGAATTTGGGGAATTTGGGGATGGGCAGGGGGGAATTTGGGGTGGGGAGGGGGGAATTTGGGGAATTTGGGATGGGGAGGGGGGGATTTGGGGTGGGGAGGGGGGAATTTGGGGAATTTGGGGATGGGCAGGGGGGAATTTGGGGTGGGGAGGGGGGAATTTGGGGAATTTGGGGATGGGGAGGGGGGGATTTGGGGATGGGAAGGGGAGGATTTGGGGATGGGAAGGGGAGGATTTGGGGGAATTTTGGATGGGGAGGGGAGGATTTGGGGATGGGAAGGGGAGGATTTGGGGGAATTTGGGATGGGGAGGGGGGCTTTGAGGTGGAAAGGGGGGGATTTGGGGTGGGGAGGGGGGAATTTGGGATGAGAAGGGGGAATTTGGGGATGGGGAATTATTTGGGGAATTTGGGATGGGGAGGGGAGGAGGTAATTTGAGATGGGAAGAGGGGAATTTGGGATGGAGGGGGGGGAATTTGGGATGGAGAGGGGGGAATTGGGGGAATTTGGGATGGGGAGGGGGGAATTTGGGGTGGGGAGAGGGGAATTGGGGGAATTTGGGGAGGGGGGATTTGGGGTATGGAGGGGGGAATCTGGGATGGGGAGGGGGAATTTGGGGAATTTGGGATGGGGAGGGGGGAATTTGGGGTGGGAAGGGGGGAATTTGGGGAATTTGGGGATGGGGAGGGGGGATTTGAGGTGGAAAGGGGGGATTTGGGGTGGGGAGGGGGGAATTTGGGATGAGAAGGGGGAATTTGGGGATGGGGAATTATTTGGGGAATTTGGGATGGGGAGGGGAGGAGGTAATTTGAGATGGGAAGAGGGGAATTTGGGATGGAGGGGGGGGGAATTTGGGGATGGGGAGGGGGGGAATTTGGGGAATTTGGGATGGGGAGGGGGGAATTTGGGGATGGGGAGGGGGGAATTTGGGGAATTTGGGGATGGGGAGGGGGGAATTTGGGGTGGGGAGGGGAGGATTTGGGGATGGGAAGGGGAGGATTTGGGGATGGGAAGGGGAGGATTTGGGGGAATTTAGGGTGGGGAGGGGGGAATTTGAGGAATTTGGGGATGGGGAGGGGGGAATTTGGGGTGGGGAGGGGGGAATTTGGGGAATTTGGGATGGGGAGGGGAGGATTTGGGGATGGGAAGGGGAGGATTTGGGGGGATTAGGGGGGGGGAGGGGGGAATTTGGGGAATTTGGGGATGGGGAGGGGGGAATTTGGGGTGGGGAGAGGGGAATTGGGGGAATTTGGGGATGGGAAAGGGGGAATTTGGGATGGGGAGGGGGGAATTTGGCGTGGGAAGGGGAGGATTTGGGGAATTTGGGATGAGAAGGGGGATTTGGGATGGGAAGAGGGGAATTTGGGGATGGGGAGGGGGGAATTTGGGGATGGGGAGGGGGAATTGGGGGGAATTTGGGATGGGAAGGGGGGAATTTGGGATGGGGAGGGGGGAATTTGGAATGGGAAGGGGAGGATTTGGGGAATTTGGGGTGGGAAGGGGGGATTTGGGATGGGAAGAGGGGATTTGGGGATGGGGAGGGGGGGATTTGGGGATGGGGAGGGGGGAATTGGGGGAATTTGGGATGGGAAGGGTGGGGAATTTGGGATGGGGAGGGGGGAATTTGGAATGGGAAGGGGAGGATTTGGGGGAATTTGGGGTGGGAAGGGGAGGATTTGGGGATTTGGGGATGTGGAGGGGGTAATTTGGGTAATTTGGGATGGGAAGGGGGGAATTTGGGGATGGGGGAATTTGGGGTGGGGAGGGGGGATTGGGGGATTTGGGATGGGAAGGGAGGATTTGGGGAATTTGGGGATGGGGAGGGGGATTTGGGGATAGGGAGGGGATTTGGGGAATTTGGGATGGGGAGGGGGAATTTGGGATGGGAAGGGGGAATTTGGGGAATTTGGGATGGGAGGGGAGGATTTGGGGGAATTTGGGATGGGGGTGGGGGAATTTGGGTAATTTGGGATGGGAAGGGGGAATTTGGGTAATTTGGGATGGGGAGGGGAATTTGGGATGGGGAGGGGGGAATTTGGGTAATTTGGGATGGGAGGGAGATTTGGGATGAGGAGGGGGAATTTAAGGTGAGGAGGGGGGAATTCGGGATGGGGGAATTTGGGTAATTTGGGATGGGGAGGGGGGAATTTGGGATGGGAAGGGGGGGGGTTGGGATGGGAAGGGGGGAATTTAGGATGGGAAGGGGGGAATTTGGGATGGGAAGGGGGGAATTCGGGATGGGGAGGAATTTGGGATGGGGAGGGGGGGATTTGGGGAATTCGTGATGGGAAGGAGGGAATTTGGGGATGGGGAGGGGGGGATCTGGGGAGTTTCCCACCGGAAGTGGAAGGTGCCCCTCGCGTTGCCCGAAGCCGCTCCCCGGGACGACGCAGATCCCCGTCTCCTCCAGGAGCCTCATGCAGAAGAAGAAGTCCGGGGTCTGGTTCTGAGCCTGGAACAGGGATGGAGCACAGACCATGGATTTGGGATCATGGATTTGGGATCCAAGGGCAGGGAGGGGCTCCATCCAGGGGGCTCATCCCGCCCGGCCCCACGGGGATCCCGGGATCCAGCCCGGCCGTGGGCGTGGATTGATCCTGCCCGGCACCGCACGGGGCAGGAGGGATCCCACACAGACCACGTGGATCCCAGGAGGGATCCCACACAGACCACGTGGATCCCAGGAGGGATACACAGAGACCCCATGGATCCCAGGAGGGATCCCATCCACCCCCACCGATCCCAGGACGGATCCCATCCATCCCCACTGATCCCAGGATGGATCCCAGGATGGATCCCATCCATCCCCACTGATCCTAGGATGGATCCCACCCATCCCCACCGATCCCAGGGTGGATCCCAGGATGGATCCCACCCATCCCCACCGATCCAGGATGGATCCCACCCATCCCCACCGATCCCAGGGTGGATCCCAGGATGGATCCCATCCATCCCCACTGATCCCAGGATGGATCCCGCCCATCCCCACCGATCCCAGGGTGGATCCCAGTGTGGATCCCACCCATCCCCACTGATCCCAGTGTGGATCCCACCCATCCCCACCGATCCCAGGACGGATCCCGCCCGGACCTTGGCGGCGGCGAGTGCCTTGGGCGGGAGGTCGATCCTGGGGAAGGAGTACATGGCGCCCTGCACGGGGTTGCAGTGGATCCCGGGGGTCTTGTTGAAGATCTCCTGGGTCATCTGGGCCTTGTGGGCCAGGGCGTTGAGCACGGCCGTCTTCTCCTGCGGGGCGGGGACACCGGACATCACACCCCGCCCGGCATGGGGGGAGAGACCAGACCAGACCAGACCAGACCAGCAAATCCTGTCCCATCACACCAGGCCCGGCCCGGCATGGGGGGACAGACCAGACCAGACCAGACCAGCAAATCCTGTCCCATCCCACCAAATCCTCTCCCATCCTACCAAATCCCATCCCATCCCACTCAACCCAACCTGGGGGACAGCCCAGCCCAGCCCAGCCCAGCCCAGCAAATCCTATCCCATCCCACTAAATCCTATCCCATCCCACCAAATCCTATCCCATCCCACCAAATCCTATCCCATCCCACCAAATCCTATCCCATCCCACCAAATCCTATCCCATCCCACCAAATCCTATCCCATCCCACCAAATCCTATCCCATCCCACCAAATCCTATCCCATCCCACCAAATCCTATCCCATCCCACCAAATCCTATCCCATCCCACCAAATCCTATCCCATCCCACCAAATCCTATCCCATCCCACCAAATCCTATCCCATCCCACCAAATCCTATCCCATCCCACTAAATCCTATCCCATCCCACCAAATCCTATCCCATCCCACTAAATCCTATCCCATCCCACTAAATCCTATCCCATCCCACCAAATCCTATCCCATCCCACCAAATCCTATCCCATCCCACCAAATCCTATCCCATCCCTATCCCATCCCACCAAATCCTATCCCACCCCAACCCATCCCACCAAATCCTATCCCATCCCATCCCACCTGGCCCAGCCTGGGGGACAGCCCAGCCCAGCTCAGCCCAGTCCAGCCCAGCCCAGCAAATCCTGTCCCATCCCACCCCATCCCACCTGGCCCGGCCTGAGGGACAGCCCAGCCCAGCCCATCCCAGCCCACCAAATCCTATCCCACCCCAACCCATCCCACCAAATCCTATCCCATCCCATCCCACCTGGCCCAGCCTGGGGGACAGCCCAGCCCAGCCCATCCCACCAAATCCTGTCCCATCCCACCCCATCCCACCTGGCCCGGCCTGAGGGACAGCCCAGCCCAGCCCATCCCAGCCCACCAAATCCTATCCCACCCCAACCCATCCCACCAAATCCCATCCCATCCCACCTGGCCCAGCCTGGGGGACAGCCCAGCCCAGCAAATCCCATCCCATCCCACTAAATCCTATCCCACCCCATCCCACCAAATCCCAGCCCAGCCCACCAAATCCTATCCCATCCCTATCCCATCCCACCAAATCCTATCCCATCCCTATCCCATCCCACCAAATCCTATCCCATCCCACCTGGCCCAGCCTGGGGGACAGCCCAGCCCAGCCAGCCCAGCCCACCAAATCCCATCCTACCCGATCCCATCCCACCCATCCCATCCTATCCCATCCCACCCATCCCACCAAATCCTATCCCACCCCATCCCATCCTACCTGGCCCAACCTGGGGTCCTGCCCATCCCATCCCATCCCACCTTATCCCCATCCCATCCCATCCCACCTTATCCCCATCCCACCCCATCCCCCCATCCCATCCCATATCATCCCATCTCCATCCCACTCTGATCCCATCTCATCTCCACTCTTTCCCTCTCTGTTTCCCTTTCCCTTTCCCTTTCCCTTTCCCTTTCCCTTCCCTTCCATCCCATCCCATAATCCCATCCCCCAATCCCCCAACCCCACAATCAATCCCCAATCCCCCTGGTACTGCGTGGAATCTCTTGTAGGAAGGGTCCCCGGGCTGGGGCGGGTCCATGACCACACCCCATAATTCCCCAATCCCCCAATCCCTGAATCAATCCCCCAATCAATCCCACAATCCCACAATCAACGCCCCAATCCCTCTGGTACCGCGTGGAATCTCTCGTAGGAGGGGTCCCCAGGCTGGGGCGGGTCCATGACCACATCCCATAATCCCATCCCATAATCCCATCCCACAATCCCATAATCCCATCCCATAATCCCACCCCATAAACCCCCAATCAATCCCCCAATCCCCCAATCCCTCCGGTACCGCGTGGAATCTCTCGTAGGAAGGGTCCCCGGGCTGGGGCGGGTCCATGACCACGTCCAGGACCACCTGCCCGGGCACGGGCGGGCACAGCCGGACCGACACCAGCTTGGCCAGCTGGTCCTTCACCGCCGGGTCCAGGTTCACCACCTCCATGTACCCGCCCCGCAGACCACACCTGGAGGGCACACCATGGATCGGGATTGTGGGAGCGGGGAGGGATGGGATTATGGGTTGGGATTATGGGATGGGATTATGGGATGGGATGGGATTATGGGATTATGGGATGGGATTATGGGATTATGGGATTATGGGATGGGATGGGATGGGATGGGATGGGATTATGGGATGGGATGGGATGGGATGGGATGGGATTATGGGATTATGGGATGGGATTATGGGATTATGGGATTATGGGATGGGATGGGATGGGATGGGATGGGATGGGATGGGATTATGGGATGGGATGGGATGGGATGGGATTATGGGATTATGGGATTATGGGATTATGGGATTATGGGATTATGGGATTATGGGATGGGATGGGATGGGATTATGGGATTATGGGATGGGATGGGATGGGATGGGATGGGATGGGATGGGATGGGATGGGATTTGTGGGATGGGATGGGATTTGTGGGATGGGATGGGATGGGATGGGATGGGATGGGATGGGATGGGATGGGATGGGATGGGATGGGATGGGATGGGATGGGATTTGTGGGATGGGATGGGATGGGATGGGATGGGATTTGTGGGATGGGATGGGATGGGATGGGATGGGATTTGTGGGATGGGATGGGATGGGATGGGATGGGATGGGATGGGATGGGTGGGGAAACGGGGATGGAGAGGGATCCGTGGGTGGGGATCTGTGGAGAGGAACCCATGGATGGGAATCCATGGGAGGGGATCCATGGAGGGGATCCATGGATGGGAGTCTATGGAGAGAGATCCATGGATGGAATCCATGGATGGGGATCCATGGATGGAATCCATGGGTGGGGATCCATGGGTGGGGATCCATGGATGGGAATCTATGGAGAGGGATCCATGGATGGGAATCTATGGAGAGGGATCCATGGATGGGAATCTATGGAGAGGGATCCATGGATGGGAATCTATGGAGAGGGATCCATGGATGGGAATCTATGGAGAGGGATCCATGGATGGGAATCTATGGAGAGGGATCCATGGATGGGAATCTACGGAGAGGGATCCATGGATGGGGATTCATGGAGAGGGACTCATGGACGGGACTCATGGATGGGAATCTATGGAGAGGGATCCATGGATGAGGATCCATGGATGGGAGTCTATGGAGAGGGATCATGGATGGGATTCTATGGAGAGCGACCCATGGATGGGAATCTATGGGTGGGAATCTATGGAGAGGGATCATGGATGGGATCCATGGGTGGGGATTCATGGATGGGAATGCATGGAGAGGGATCCATGGGGTGGTGACACCTCCATCTCTCCATCTCCTCCATCCCCAATCTCATCCCAAGGGATCCATAGGATGGTGACATCCCCAGTCCCATCCCAAGGGATCCATGAGGTGGTGGCACCTCTATCCCTACACCCCCTCCATCCCCAATCCCATCCCAAGGGATCCATGGGGTGGTGACATCCCCAATCCCATCCCAGAGGATCCATGAGGTGGTGGCACCTCCATCCCTACATCCCCTCCATCCCCAATCCCATCCCAAGGGATCCATGGGGTGGTGACATCCCCAATCCCATCGCAAGGGATCCATGGGGTGGTGACATCCCCAATCCCATCCCAACAGATCCATGGGGTGGTGACATCCCCAATCCCATCCCAAGGGATCCATGGGGTGGTGACATCCCAAATCCCACCCCAGAGGATCCTTGGGGTGGTGACATCCCAAATCCTATCCTGTGGTATCCATGGGGTGGTGACATCCCCAATCCCATCCCAAGGGATTCATGGGGTGGTGACATCCCCAATCCCATCCCGTGGTACCCACGAGGTGGTGACATCCCCAATCCCACCCCAGAGGATCCATGAGGTGATGGCAGTTCTAATCCCATCCCAGGGGATCCATGGGGTGGTGGCACCTCCATCCCTCCATCCCCTCCATTCCCAATCCCATCCCAAGGGATCCATGGGGTGCTGACATCCCCAATCCCATTCCAAGGGATCCATGGGGTGGTGACATCCCCAATCCCATCCCAAGGGATCCATGGGGTGCTGACATCCCCAATCCCATTCCAAGGGATCCATGGGGTGGTGACATCCCCAATCCCATCCCAAGGGATCCATGGGGTGGTGGCACCTCTATCCCTACACCCCCTCCATCCCCAGTCCCATCCCAAGGGATCCACAGGCTGGTGACATCCCCAATCCCATCCCAAGGGATCCATGGGGTGGTGACATCCCCAATCCCATCCCAAGGGATCCATGGGGTGGTGACATCCCCAATCCCATCCCAAGGGATCCATGGGGTGGTGACACCTCCATTCCTACACCCCCTCCATCCCCAATCCCATCCCAAGGTACCCATGGGGTGGTGACATCCCCAATCCCATCCCAAGGGATCCATGGGGTGGTGACATCCCCAACCCCATCCCAAGGTACCCATGGGGTGGTGACATCCCCAATCCCACCCCAGAGGATCCACGGGGTGGTGACATCCCCAACCCCATCCCAGGGGATCCATGGGGTGGTGACATCCCCAATCCCATCCCAAGGGATCCATGGGGTGGTGACATCCCCAATCCCATCCCAAGGGATCCATGGGGTGGTGACACCTCCATTCCTACACCCCCTCCATCCCCAATCCCATCCCAAGGGATCCATGGGGTGGTGACATCCCCAATCCCACCCCAGAGGATCCACGGGGTGGTGACATCCCCAACCCCATCCCAGGGGATCCATGGGGTGGTGACATCCCCAATCCCATCCCAAGGGATCCATGGGGTGGTGACATCCCCAATCCCACCCCAGAGGATCCTTGGGGTGGTGACATCCCCAACCCCATCCCAGGGGATCCATGGGGTGGTGACATCCCCAATCCCATCCCAAGAGATCCATGGGGTGGTGACATCCCCAATCCCATCCCAAGGGATCCATGGGGTGGTGACATCCCCAATCCCATCCCAAGGGATCCATGGGGTGGTGGCACCTCCATCCCTCCATCCCTATTCCCATCCCAAGGGATCCTTGGGGTGGCGACATCCACAATCCCACCCCATGGTACCCACGAGGTGGTGACATCCCCAATCCCATCCCAAGGGATCCGTGGGGTGGTAGCAGCATCCCCACCCCTTTTCCATGCCCCCCACCCCTTTGCCGTGCCCCCCGGCCGGACTCACTCTCCCATGTATCCCTTGGAGATGGAGTGGAAGGAGGCCAGCTCCACCTTGTCGGCGTAGGGCGCTCCCAGCTGCACCAGCACCTTCTTGAAGGAGTGGAAGGCCGAGCCCTCGGCGTAGATGTTGTCCTGGTACACCTGGAAAAGGGGGGCAGGGGGGGACACGCACACCCCGGGATGTCACCACCCGGGATTCCGGGAGATGTCTGGATTTGGGATCCCCACGTTCCCGGCGTGGCGTCCCCACCTCGTCGGCCAGCAGGAAAAGCTTCTCCTCGTAGGCGAACTTGATGACGTCCTCGATGCACTCCCGGCTCTGCACCTGGCCTGGGGCGCGCCGGGAAGGTGGGAATGGCGGGGGGAATTATGGGGAGGGAAAAGGGGGGCAGTCCGGGCAGGAACGGGGGTCCCAATCCCAGCCCAGGGGTCCCAATCCCAGTCCAGAGGTTCCAATCCCAGTCTATGGATCCCAATCTCAGTCAATGGGTCCCAATCCCAGCCTATGGGTTCCAAATCCCAGCCCAGGGGTCCCAATCCCAGTCTATCAGTCCCAGTCCAGCCCAGGGGTCCCAACCCCAGTCCACGGGTCCCAATCCCAGTCTGTGGGTCCCAATCCCAGCCCAGGGGTTCCAAATCCCAGTCTGTGGGTCCCAATCCCAACCCAGGGGTCCCAATCCCAACCCAGGGGTCCCAATACCAACCCAGGGGTCCCAATCCCAGTCTATGGGTTCCAATCCCAGTCTATGGGTTCCAATCCCAGTCTATGGGTTCCAATCCCAGTCAATGGGTTCCAATCCCAGTCAATGGGTTCCAAACCCAGTCTATGGGTTCCAAATCCCAGTCTAGGGGCCCCAATCCCAGTCCAGGGGTCCCAATCCCAGTCTAGGGGTCCCAATCCCAGTCCAGGAGTCCCAAATCCCAGTCCAGGGATCCCAATCCCAGTCTATGGGTTCCAATCCCAGTCTATGGACCCCAATCTCAGTCAATGGGTTCCAATCCCATCCCAGGGGTCCCAATCTCAGTCAATGGGTTCCAATCCCAGTCTATCAGTCCCAATCCCAGTCTAGGGATCCCAATCCCAGTCTATGGGTCCCAATCCCAGCCCAGGGGTCCCAACCCCAGTCTATCAGTCCCAGTCCCAGTTTAGGGGTCCCAATCCCAGTCTATCAGTCCCAATCCCAGTCTAGGGATCCCAATCCCAGCCCAGGGATCCCAATTCCAGTCAATGGGTTCCAATCCCAGTCTGGGGGTTCCATTCCCAGCCCAGGGGTCCCAATCCCAGCCCAGGGGTCCCAATCCCAGCCCAGGGATCCCAACCCCAGTCTATCAGTCCCAGTCCCAGTCTAGGGGTCCCAATCCCAGTCTATCAGTCCCAATCCCAGTCCAGGGGTCCCAATCCCAGTCCAGGGGTCCCAATCCCAGTCTATCAGTCCCAGTCCAGCCCAGGGGTCCCAATCCCAGTCAATGGGTTCCAATCCCAGTCTGTGGGTCCCAGTCCAGCCCAGGTATCCCAATCCCAGTCTATCAGTCCCAATCCCAGTCTATCAGTCCCAATCCCAGTCTATCAATCAGTCCCAATCCCAGTCCAGGGGTCCCAATCCCAGTCTATGGGTTCCAATCCCAGTACCCCATACCCATATCCCATATCCCATACCCCATTACCTGTAGGGTTTCCCGGGGTTGATGATGCACAGTGCCCGAGGACAGCAGTGTTTCCCAGTACCCCGTACCCATTCCCATTATCCCATATCCCATTCCCATACCCCAAACCCCATTACCTGTGGGATTTCCAGGGTTGATGATGCACAGTGCCCGTGGACAGCAGTGTTTCCCAGTACCCCATACCCATTCCCATTACCCTGTACCTATTCCCATTATCCCATACCCATTCCCATACCCCAAACCCCATTACCTGTGGGATTCCCGGGGTTGATGATGCACAGTGCCCGTGGACAGCAGTGTTTCCCAGTACCCCATACCCATTCCCAGTACCCCATACCCATTCCCAGTACCCCATACCCCATACCCCATTACCTGTGGGATTTCCGGGGTTGATGATGCACAGTGCCCGTGGACAGCAGTGTTTCCCAGTACCCCATACCCATTCCCATTATCCCATACCCATATCCCATATCCCATACCCCATTACCTGTAGGGTTTCCGGGGTTGATGATGCACAGTGCCCGAGGACAGCAGTGTTTCCCAGTACCCCATACCCATTCCCATTATCCCATACCCATTCCCATTATCCCATACCCCATTACCTGTGGGATTTCCGGGGTTGATGATGCACAGTGCCCGAGGACAGCAGTGTTTCCCAGTACCCCATACCCATTCCCATTATCCCATACCCATTCCCATTATCCCAAACCCCATTACCTGTAGGATTCCCGGGGTTGATGATGCACAGTGCCCGTGGACAGCAGTGTTTCCCAGTACCCCATACCCATTCCCAGTACCCCATACCCATTCCCATTATCCCATACCCATATCCCATACCCCAAACCCCATTACCTGTGGGATTCCCCGGGTTGATGATGCACAGTGCCCGTGGACAGCAGTGTTTCCCATTACCCCATACCCATATCCCATACCCATTATCCCATTACCTGTGGGATTTCCGGGGTTGATGATGCACAGTGCCCATGGACAGCAGTGTTTCCCAGTACCCCATACCCATTCCCAGTACCCCATACCCATTCCCAGTACCCCATACCCCATTACCTGTGGGATTTCCGGGGTTGATGATGCACAGTGCCCGTGGACAGCAGTGTTTCCCAGTACCCCATACCCATTCCCAGTACCCCATACCCCATTACCTGTAGGGTTTCCGGGGTTGATGATGCACAGTGCCCGTGGACAGCAGTGTTTCCCAGTACCCCATACCCATTCCCATTATCCCATACCCATATCCCATATCCCATACCCCATTACCTGTGGGATTCCCGGGGTTGATGATGCACAGTGCCCGTGGACAGCAGTGTTTCCCAGTACCCCATACCCATTCCCATTATCCCATACCCATTCCCATTATCCCATACCCCATTACCTGTAGGATTCCCGGGGTTGATGATGCACAGTGCCCGTGGACAGCAGTGTTTCCCAGTACCCCATACCCATTCCCATTATCCCATACCCATTCCCATTATCCCATACCCATATCCCATATCCCATACCCCATTACCTGTGGGATTTCCGGGGTTGATGATGCACAGTGCCCGAGGACAGCAGTGTTTCCCAGTACCCCATACCCATTCCCAGTACCCCATACCCATTCCCATTACCCCATACCCATACCCCATACCCCATACCCCATTACCTGTGGGATTTCCGGGGTTGATGATGCACAGTGCCAATGGACAGCAGTGTTTCCCAGTACCCCATACCCATTCCCATTATCCCATACCCCATTCCCAGTACCCCATACTCATTCCCATTCCCCCATACCCCATTACCTGTAGGGTTTCCGGGGTTGATGATGCACAGTGCCCGTGGACAGCAGTGTTTCCCAGTACCCCATACCCATTCCCATTATCCCATACCCCATTCCCAGTACCCCATACCCATTCCCATACCCCAAACCCCATTACCTGTAGGGTTTCCCGGGGTTGATGATGCACAGTGCCCGAGGACAGCAGTGTTTCCCAGTACCCCATACCCATTCCCATTACCCCATACTCATTCCCATTATCCCATACCCCATTACCTGTAGGATTCCCCGGGTTGATGATGCACAGTGCCCGTGGACAGCAGTGTTTCCCAGTACCCCATACCCATTCCCATACCCCATACCCCATTACCTGTGGGATTTCCGGGGTTGATGATGCACAGTGCCCGTGGACAGCAGTGTTTCCCAGTACCCCATACCCATTCCCATTATCCCATACCCCAAACCCCATTACCTGTGGGATTCCCGGGGTTGATGATGCACAGTGCCCGAGGACAGCAGTGTTTCCCAGTACCCCATACCCATTCCCATTATCCCATACCCCAAACCCCATTACCTGTGGGATTCCCGGGGTTGATGATGCACAGTGCCCGTGGACAGCAGTGTTTCCCAGTACCCCATACCCATTCCCATTATCCCATACCCCATTACCTGTGGGATTTCCGGGGTTGATGATGCACAGTGCCCGTGGACAGCAGTGTTTCCCAGTACCCCATACCCATTCCCAGTACCCCATACCCATATCCCATACCCCATTACCTGTGGGATTTCCGGGGTTGATGATGCACAGTGCCCATGGACAGCAGTGTTTCCCAGTACCCCATACCCATTCCCAGTACCCCATACCCATTCCCATACCCCATACCCCATTACCTGTGGGATTTCCGGGGTTGATGATGCACAGTGCCCGTGGACAGCAGTGTTTCCCAGTACCCCATACCCATTCCCAGTACCCCATACCCATTCCCAGTACCCCATACCCCATTACCTGTGGGATTTCCGGGGTTGATGATGCACAGTGCCCGTGGACAGCAGTGTTTCCCAGTACCCCATACCCATTCCCAGTACCCCATACCCATTCCCAGTACCCCATACCCCATACCCCATTACCTGTGGGATTCCCGGGGTTGATGATGCACAGTGCCCGTGGACAGCAGTGTTTCCCAGTACCCCATACCCATTCCCAGTACCCCATACCCATTCCCAGTACCCCATACCCCATACCCCATTACCTGTAGGATTCCCGGGGTTGATGATGCACAGTGCCCGTGGACAGCAGTGTTTCCCAGTACCCCATACCCATTCCCATTACCCCATACCCCATTACCTGTGGGATTTCCGGGGTTGATGATGCACAGTGCCCGTGGACAGCAGTGTTTCCCAGTACCCCATACCCATTCCCAGTACCCCATACCCATTCCCATACCCCATACCCCATTACCTGTGGGATTTCCGGGGTTGATGATGCACAGTGCCCGTGGACAGCAGTGTTTCCCAGTACCCCATACCCATTCCCAGTACCCCATACCCATTCCCAGTACCCCATACCCCATTACCTGTGGGATTTCCGGGGTTGATGATGCACAGTGCCCGTGGACAGCAGTGTTTCCCAGTACCCCATACCCATTCCCAGTACCCCATACCCATTATCCCATACCCCATACCCCATTACCTGTGGGATTTCCGGGGTTGATGATGCACAGTGCCCGTGGACAGCAGTGTTTCCCAGTACCCCGTACCCATTCCCATTATCCCATATCCCATTCCCATACCCCAAACCCCATTACCTGTGGGATTTCCAGGGTTGATGATGCACAGTGCCCGTGGACAGCAGTGTTTCCCAGTACCCCATACCCATTCCCAGTACCCCATACCCATTCCCATTCCCCCATACCCCATTACCTGTAGGGTTTCCGGGGTTGATGATGCACAGTGCCCGTGGACAGCAGTGTTTCCCAGTACCCCATACCCATTCCCATTATCCCATACCCCAAACCCCATTACCTGTGGGATTTCCGGGGTTGATGATGCACAGTGCCCGTGGACAGCAGTGTTTCCCAGTACCCCATACCCATTCCCATTATCCCATACCCCAAACCCCATTACCTGTAGGGTTTCCCGGGTTGATGATGCACAGTGCCCGTGGACAGCAGTGTTTCCCAGTACCCCATACCCATTCCCAGTACCCCATACCCCATACCCCATTACCTGTGGGATTTCCGGGGTTGATGATGTACAGTGCCCATGGACAGCAGTGTTTCCCAGTACCCCATACCCATTCCCATTATCCCATACCCCATACCCCATTACCTGTGGGATTCCCCGGGTTGATGATGCACAGTGCCCGTGGACAGCAGTGTTTCCCATTACCCCATACCCATATCCCATACCCATTATCCCATTACCTGTGGGATTTCCGGGGTTGATGATGCACAGTGCCCGTGGACAGCAGTGTTTCCCAGTACCCCATACCCATTCCCAGTACCCCATACCCATTCCCAGTACCCCATACCCATTCCCATACCCCATACCCCATTACCTGTGGGATTTCCGGGGTTGATGATGCACAGTGCCCGTGGACAGCAGTGTTTCCCAGTACCCCATACCCATTCCCATTATCCCATATCCCATTCCCAGTACCCCATACCCATTCCCATACCCCATACCCCATTACCTGTGGGATTCCCGGGGTTGATGATGTACAGTGCCCATGGACAGCAGTGTTTCCCAGTACCCCATACCCATTCCCAGTACCCCATACCCCATACCCCATTACCTGTGGGATTTCCGGGGTTGATGATGCACAGTGCCCGTGGACAGCAGTGTTTCCTGCCCTCGGCCAGCGCCCTCCGGAGCTCGGCCACATCCAGGGCCCAGCCCCGGTCCTCGTTGAGGTAATAGTTGACCTGCACCGCGTCCAGCTCGGCGATGGCGGCCGAGTAGAGCGGGTACTGCGGGATCGGGATCATCACCCCCGTGCGGGACTGCCCCGAGCCCGTCACCAGCAGCTTCAGCACGTTCTGGGGACCGACGGACAGACGGACAGCGCCGTCACCGGGGACACCGGGGGGACACCCACGGGGTGGGAACGGGGACAGGGAGGGGACAGGGACAGTGTGGAGACAGAGGTCATGGATGTGGGGACAGAGTGGGATCAAGGGACACCATGGGGACACTGTTGGGGTGGGAATGGGGACTGGGAGGGGACAGGGGGGATTGGGAGAGAGGGTGTGGATGTGGGGAAAGTGTGGGGACACCACTGGGGTGGGAATGGGGACAGGGAGGGGACACAGTAGTGATGGGCATGGGGACACTGTGGGGACACCACTGGGGTGGGAATGGGGACAGGGAGGGGATGGGGGGATTGGGAGAGAGGGTGGGGACGTGGGGACAGTGTGGGGACACTGCTGGGGTGGGAATGGGGACAGGGAGGGGACACGGCGGTGACGGGCATGGGGACGGCATGGGGACACCATTGGGGTGGGAACGGGGACAGGGATGGTGTGGAGACAGAAATCATGGATGTGGGGACAGAGTGGGATCACAGGGACACCGTGGGGACACTGTTGGGGTGGGAATGGGGACAGGGAGGGGACAGGACAGAGTGGGGACAGAAATCATGGATGTGGGGACAGTGTGGGATCACAGGGACACCATGGGGACACCACTGGGACACCACTGGGGTGGGAACGGGGACAGGGAGGGGAGACGGCGGTGATGGGCAAGGGGACGGAGTGGGGGGACCATTGGGGTGGGAATGGGGACGGGGGGGGACAGGGGGATTGGGAGAGAGGGTGGGGACGTGGGGACAGTGTGGGATCACAGGGACATTGTGGGGACACCATTGGGGTGGGAATGGGGACAGGGAGGGAACGGGCAGTGACGGGCATGGGGACGGTGTGGGGACACCACTGGGGTGGGAATGGGGACAGGGAGGGGATGGGGGGGATTGGGAGAGAGGGCGTGGGGACACGGGGACAGAGTGGGGACATCATTGGGGCATCATGGGGACACCACTGGGGTGGGAATGGGGACAGGGAGGGGACAGGGGAGATTGGGAGAGAGGGTGTGGACACGGGGGCAGAGTGGGATCGTAGGGACACCGTGGGGACACCATTGGGGTGGGAATGGGGACAGGGAGGGGACAGGGCGGATTGGGAGAGAGGGCACGGACATGGGGACAGTGTGGGATCACAGGGACACCGTGGGGACACCATCGGGGTGGGAATGGGGACAGGGAGGGGATGGGGGGGCTTGGGAGAGAGGGCCCCGTGCTGTGGGGACAGGGACAGGGTGGGCACAGGGCAGGGGCAGGGTGGGCACAGGGCAGGGGCAGGGTGGGCACAGGGTGGGCACAGGGCAGGGGCAGGGTGGGGACAGGGTGGGCACAGGGCAGGGACAGGGTGGGGACAGGGTGGGCACAGGGCAGGGGCAGGGTGGGCACAGGGCAGGGGCAGGGCAGGGACAGGGTGGGCACAGGGCAGGGGCAGGGTGGGGACAGGGTGGGCACAGGGCAGGGGCAGGGTGGGCACAGGGCAGGGGCAGGGTGGGGACAGGGCAGGGGCAGGGTGGGGACAGGGTGGGCACAGGGCAGGGACAGGGTGGGGACAGGGTGGGCACAGGGCAGGGGCAGGGTGGGGACAGGGTGGGCACAGGGCAGGGGCAGGGTGGGGACAGGGTGGGCACAGGGCAGGGGCAGGGTGGGGACAGGGTGGGCACAGGGCAGGGGCAGGGTGGGCACAGGGCAGGGGCAGGGTGGGGACAGGGTGGGCACAGGGCAGGGGCAGGGTGGGGACAGGGTGGGCACAGGGCAGGGGCAGGGTGGGCACAGGGCAGGGGCAGGGTGGGGACAGGGTGGGCACAGGGCAGGGGCAGGGTGGGGACAGGGTGGGCACAGGGCAGGGGCAGGGTGGGCACAGGGCAGGGGCAGGGTGGGGACAGGGTGGGCACAGGGCAGGGGCAGGGTGGGCACAGGGCAGGGGCAGGGTGGGGACAGGGTGGGCACAGGGCAGGGACAGGGTGGGGACAGGGTGGGCACAGGGCAGGGGCAGGGTGGGGACAGGGTGGGCACAGGGCAGGGACAGGGTGGGGACAGGGTGGGCACAGGGCAGGGGCAGGGTGGGGACAGGGTGGGCACAGGGCAGGGGCAGGGTGGGGACAGGGTGGGCACAGGGCAGGGACAGGGTGCCGTGGGCATGGGGATGTCGGGGGCACGGAGACAACATGGGGACCGGTGGCTGTGGGGACACTGGGATGGCACAGGGACAGGGTGGGCACGGGGACAGGGTTGGCATTGGGATTCTGGGGACACTGGGATGGCACAGGGACACTGGGATGGCACAGGGACAGGGTGGGCACAGGGACAGGGTGGGGACTGGGATTCTGGGGACACTGGGATGGCACAGGGACAGGGTGGGGATTGAGGGGACACTGGGATGGCACAGGGACACTGGGATGGTACAGAGACACTGGGGCCATGGGGACAGGGTTGGCACTGGGATTCTGGGGACACTGGGATGGCACAGGGACACTGGGATGGCACGGGGACACTGGGATGGTACAGAGACACTGGGGCCATGGGGACAGGGTTGGCACTGGGATTCTGGGGACACTGGGATGGCAAAGGGACACTGGGATGGCACAGGGACAGGGTGGGGACTGGGATTCTGGGGACTGGGATGGCACAGGGACACTGGGATGGCACGGGGACAGGGTGTCCATGGGGACAGGGTGGCATTGGGATTCTGGGGACAGTGGGATGGCACAGGGACACTAGGATGGCACGGGACACCATGGTCACAGGGACAGGGTGGGGACTGGGATTCTGGGGACACTGGGATGGTACAGGGACGGGTGGGCATGGGGACAGGGTGGGCATGGGGATTCTGGGGACTGGGATGGCACAGGGACACCGTGGCCATGGGGACAGGGTGGGGACTGGGGAGACACTGGGATGGCACAGGGACAGGGTGGGGACTGGGATTCTGGGGACATTGGGATGGCACAGGGACACTGTGGCCATGGAGACAGGGTTGGCATTGGGATTCTGGGGACACTGGGATGGCACAGGGACACTAGGATGGCACGGGGACACTGGGATGGTACAGGGACAGGGTGGGCATGGGGACAGGGTGGGGACTGGGGGGACACTGGGATGGCACAGGGACACTGGGGCCATGGGGACAGGGTGGGCATTGGGATTCTGGGGACACTGGGATGGCACAGGGACACTGGGATGGCACGGGGACACTGGGATGGCACAGGGACACTGGGATGGCACGGGCACACCGTGACCACGGGCAGGGCCAGCGTCGGGCACAGGGAGGAGGAGGAGGACACTGTGCCCTCAGCCCGGGCACGGGGCCACGGGGCCGAGCCCAGCGCCGGCCAACCCCCTCCCTTCCCCGCCACCCCCGGCGCTGGCACGGCCACCAAGGCCACCTCCCCAGCCCTCCCCCGGGCCACCACCCCCTTCGGGAGCGGTGCCAGCCCCGCACAAAGCTCCCTTTGTGGGTGCCCGCCGTGGGAACGGCGCGGGGAGGTGGCACCGCGCCCGTGTCCCCAACCCCCCCGAGTGTCCCCAACCCCCCCGAGTGTCCCCAACCCTCCCGTGTGTTCTCAAACCCCCGTGTGTCCCCCCAACCTCCCCCGTGTGTCCCCAACCCCCCCGTGTGTCCCCAGCCCCCCCCGTGTGTCCCCCCCCGTGTGTCCCCAACCCCCCCGTGTGTCCCCAGCCCCCCCGTGTGTCCCCAACCCCCCCCGTGTGTCCCCAACCCCTCCCCGTGTGTCCCCAACCCCTCCCGTGTGTCCCCAACCCCTCCCGTGTGTCCCCAGCCCCCCCGTGTGTCCCCAACCCCCCCTATGTGTCCCCAACCCCTCCCGTGTGTCCCCAACCCCCCCGTGTGTCCCCAACCCTCCCCGTGTGTCCCCAACCCCTCCCCGTGTGTCCCCAACCCCCCCCCGTGTGTCCCCAACCCCTCCCCGTGTGTCCCCAACCCCCCCGTGTGTCCCCAACCCCCCCGTGTGTCCCCAACCCCTCCCGTGTGTCCCCAACCCCCCCGTGTGTCCCCAACCCCCCCGTGTGTCCCCAACCCCTCCCGTGTGTCCCCAACCCCCCCGTGTGTCCCCAGCCCCCCCGTGTGTCCCCAACCCCTCCCGTGTGTCCCCAACCCCTCCCCGTGTGTCCCCAACACCCCCCCGTGTGTCCCCAACCCCTCCCCGTGTGTCCCCAACCCCTCCCGTGTGTTCTCAAACCCCCGTGTGTCCCCCCAACCTCCACCGTGTGTCCCCAACCCCCCCGTGTGTCCCCAGCCCCCCCGTGTGTCCCCAACCCCCCCGTGTGTTCCCCCCCCTTTCCGTGTGTCCCCAACCCCCCCGTGTGTCCCCAAAATCCCCGTGTGTCCCCCCCCGTGTGTCCCCAAGGTCCCCCCCGTGTCCCCGCAGCCCCCCCGTGTGTCCCCCCCCGTACCACGATGGCATCGCTGGCCCCGGTGGACAGGAAGATGTCCTGGGCCCTGGCGGGGATCCCGTCCCGCCGCTCGATGTACCGGGCCACGTCCTCCCGGATCAGCTCCACGCCCGGGCTGGCGCTGTACGAGCCTGCCGGGACAGGGGACGGTCAGGGGACAGAGAGGGACAGGGGACAGCCAGGGGACAGTCTGGGGACAGCCAGGGCGCTGTACGAGCCTGCCGGGACAGGGCACAGTCAGGGGACAGAGAGGGACAGGGGACAGAGAGGGGACAGTCTGGGGACAGCCAGGGCGCTGTACGAGCCTGCCGGGACAGGGCACAGTCAGGGGACAGAGAGGGGACAGTCAAGGGACAGTCGGGGGATAGAGAGGGGACAGTCTGGGGACAGCCAGGGGACAGTCAGGGGACAGTCTGGGGACAGCCAGGGCGCTGTAGGAGCCTGCCGGGACAGGGCACAGTCAGGGGACAGAGAGGGACAGTCGGGGGACAGTCTGGGGACAGTCTGGGGACAACCAGGGCGCTGTACGAGCCCACCGGGACAGGGCACAGTCAGGGGACAGAGAGGGGACAGTCAGGGGACAGTCGGGGGATAGAGAGGGGACAGTCTGGGGACAGTTTGGGGACAGCCAGGGCGCTGTACGAGCCTGCCGGGGCAGGGGACAGTCAGGGGATAGAGAGGGACAGTCAGGGGACAGAGAGGGACAGTCAGGGGACAGAGAGGGGACAGTCTGGGGACAGCCAGGGCGCTGTACGAGCCTGCCGGGACAGGGGACAGTCAGGGGACACTCGGGGGACACTCGGGGGACACTCGGGGGACAGTCAGGGCACAGCCAGGGGACAGTCAGGGGACAGCCAGGGCGCTGTACGAACCTGGCGGGGACAGGGGGACAGTCAGGGGACAGTCGGGGGATAGAGAGGGGAGAGAGAGGGGAGAGAGAGGGGACAGGGAGGGGAGAGGGGATAGAGAGGGGACAGAGAGGGGACAGAGAGGGGACAGGGCCGGACAGGGGTGGCACTGACCGACGCTTTGGCCGCCGCAGCCCCCCCGGGGACAGAGAGAGGACAATGAGGGGACAGAGAGGGGACAGGGGGTGGCACTGACCGACGCTTTGGCCGCCGCAGCCCCTCAGGGCACAGCCAGGGGACAGAGAGGGGACAATGAGGGGACAGAGAGGGGACAGGGGGTGGCACTGACCGACGTTTTGGCCACCGCAGCCCCCCAGGGCACAACCAGGGGACAGTGAGGGGACAGAGAGGGGACAGGGGGTGGCACTGACCGACGCTTTGGCCGCCGCAGCCCCCCAGGATCCGCCGCGCCCGCTCCTTGGCGTCGTCGGGGATGGCGGGGTTGGCCATGAGCTCCGGGCACAGGCACAGCGCCGACACCTGCGGGGACGCGCGGGGGGTCACCCGCGGGGCGGGGGGTGACACTGACCCCCCCGGGGTGCTGGTGACACACACACACACCCCCACACCCCCCCCCACACCCCCCCGGGGCCGTACCTGGCGCAGGAAGGTGATGGGGGTCTGCCCCATGGCGTGCGCGTCACCGATGTTCGCCTTGATGACCTCCGAGAAGGGCTTGGGGACACCCTGAGGGGACAGCGGGGACGGCGGGGACAGGGACGGGGATGGGACGGGGACAGGGATGGGACACGGACAGGGATGGGGACAGCAAGGACGGGGATGGGGACGGGGACAGGGATGGGGACAGCAGGGATGGGGACAGCAGGGATGGGGACAGGAATGGGGATGGGGACGGGGATAGGGATGGGGACAGCAGGGACAGGGATAGGGATGGGACGAGGACAGGGATGGGGATAGCAGGGATGGGGACAGAGATAGGGATGGGGACAGGGACAGGGAGAGGGATGGGACGAGGACAGGAAAGGGGATAGCAGGGACAGGAATGGGGACAGGGACAGGGATGGGGACGGGGACAGGGATGGGGACAGCAGGGATGGGGACAGGGATGGGACGAGGACAGGAATGGGGATAGCAGGGACAGGGATGGGGACAGAGATAGGGATGGGGACAGCAGGGACGGGGACATGAATAGGGATGGGGACAGGAATGGGGACAGCAGGGACGGGGATGGGGACACGGATAGGGATGGGGACAGGGATAGGGATGGGGACAGGGACAGGGATGGGGACAGCAGGGACAGGGATGGGGACAGCAGGGACGGGGATGGGGACAGGGACAGGGATGGGGACACGGAGAGGGATGGGAACAGGGATAGGGATGGGGACAGCAGGGACAGGGATGGGGACAGGGACAGGGATGGGGACACGGAGAGGGATGGGAACAGGGATAGGGATGGGGACAGCAGGGACAGGGATGGGGACAGCAGGGACAGGGATGGGGACAGGGACAGGGATGGGGACACGGAGAGGGATGGGAACAGGGATAGGGATGGGGACAGCAGGGACAGGGATGGGGACAGCAGGAACAGGGACAGGGATGGGACCAGGACAGAGATGGGACAAGGACAGGAATGGGGACAGCAGGGATGGGGATGGGGACAGGGATGGGGATGGGGACAGGGATGGGACCGGGACAGGGATGGGGACAGCAGGGATGGGGATGGGGACAGGGATGGGACCGGGACAGGGATGGGGACAGCAGGGATGGGGATGGGGACAGGGATGGGACCGGGACAGGGATGGGGACAGCAGGGATGGGGACAGGGACAGGGATGGGACCGGGACAGGGATGGGGACAGCAGGGATGGGGATGGGGACAGGGATAGGGATGGGGACAGCAGGGATGGGGACAGCAGGGACAGGGACAGGGATGGGACAAGGACAGGGATGGGGACAGGCACATCAGGGACAGGGATGGGGACAAGAGCAGGGACAAGGATGGGGACAGGGGACAGGTAGTGGGACAGGGACAAGGAGGGGATGGGGACGGGACAGGGACAGGGCAGGGTCAGGGAAGGGGATGGGGACAAGGATGGGGACAGGGACAAGGGTTGGGGACAGGGACAGGGACAGAGATTGGGACAAGGGCAGGGACAGGGATGGGGATGGGGACAGGGATAGGGAACAGGGACAGAGACAAGGGTTGGGGACAGGGCCAGGGGTCATGACCTGCCCGTCCCCACCCGGGGACAGCCCCGCGGTGACAGGGGTGGCACCGGCGGGGGAGGGACCCGCGTGTCCCCTGCCCTGGGAGGGGCCGGGACACGGCGACAATGGGAGCGGCTGGGACGTGGGGACACGGGACAAACAGTGGGGACACGGGACAAACAGTGGGGACACGGGACAGTCAATGGGGACACGGGACAATCAGTGGGGACCCTGGGGACAACCGGGACACGGGGGCCCCAGGAGGGTCACGGGGACCTCGGGAACACCGGGAATGGGACCCCTGGGGACCCTGGGGACACGGGGACAGCCCGGCACGGGACATCCCCACCCCCAGCCCGGGTGACCGCGGCCACCTCCCGCCCGGCCGGACTTTGTCCCCCTCGGCGGGACCGGACTCTGCCCCGGGTGGCACCGCCCGCGGCACCGCCCCGGACGTGGCACCTCTGGCACCTCTGGCACTCGTCACCCGTCGGCCTCACCCTCCTCACACCCCCCCGGCACCGCTGTCACCTCCCTGTCACACTCCTGTCACCCCCCTGTCACCCCCCTGTCACCCACATGAGCTCCCACTGCCCCCGGTCACCCACGGCCACCTCTGTCACCCCCCTGACACTCCCTGCCACCCTCAGCCACCCCCTGTCACCCTCTGCCACCCCCCTGTCACCCTGGTCACCCCCTGTCCCTCCTGTCACCCACTGTCACCTCCCTGCCACCCCCAGCCCCTCCTGTCACCCCCCCTGTCACCCACACAACCTCCCACTGCCCCTGGTCACCCACGGCCACCTCTGTCACCCCCCTGACACTCCCTGCCACCCTCTGCCACCCCCCTGTCACCCTGGTCACCCCCACAATCTCCTGTCACCCTCTGTCACCCCCTGCCACCCCCAGCCCCTCCTGTCACCCCCCCTGTCACCCACACGACCTCCCACCGCCCCCGGTCACCCCTGTCCCCACCCATCACCCGTGGCCACATCTGTCACCCCCCTGTCACCGTGGTCACCCCCACAACCTCCTGTCACCCCCTGTCACCCTCTGCCACCCCCCTGTTACCCTGGTCACCCTCACAGCCTCCTGTCACCCCCTGCCACCCCCCTGTCACCCCCCTGTCACCGTGGTCACCTCCACAACCTCCTGTCACCCCCTGTCACCCTCTGCCACCCCCCTGTCACCCTGGTCACCCCCAGCCCCTCCTGTCACCCCCTGCCACCTCCCTGCCACCCCCAGCCCCTCCTGTCACCCCCCCTGTCACCCACACAACCTCCCACTGCCCCTGGTCACCCACGGCCACCTCTGTCACCCCCCTGTCACCCTCTGCCACCCCCCTGTCACCCTGGTCACCCCCAGCCCCTCCTGTCACCTCCTATCACCCACTGTCACCCCCTGTCCCTAGTGTCACCTCCTTGTCACCCCCTTGTCACCCTCTGCCACCCTCCTGTCACCCTGGTCACCCCCACAACCTCCTGTCACCCACTGTCACTCCTTGTCACTCCCTGTCACCCCCAGCCCCTCCTGTCACCCCCTGCCACCCCCTGGCCACCCCCTTGTCACCCTGGTCACCCCCACAACCTCCTGCCACCCCCTGCCACCCCCTGTCACCCCCTGCCACCCCCCTGTCACCCTGGTCACCCCCTGTCTCTCTTGTCCCTCCTGTCCCCCCCTTATCACCCCCAGCCCCTCCTGTCACCCCCTGTCCCCCTGGTCCCCCCCACCCAGGCTCTTCACCCTCCCCTGCCCCCCCAAACCCTGGTCACCCCGCCCCAGACTCTCCCCAAGCCCCCCCAAGCCCGAGAATCCCTCATGGACCCCCCCCGACCCCCCAGAAACCCTGTCACCCCCCAGGCTCCCCCCCAAGAACCCCCAGAACCCTGGTCACCCCCCTCAGACCCTCCCAGAAACCCCCCCAGAACCCGAGAATCCCCCACTGTCCCCCTCAAGACCCCCCAAACTCGGTCACCACCCCCACGTCCCCCCCACCCCGCCGCAAACCCCAAATCCCCCAGGGACCCCCCCTTCCATCCATGGGCCCCCCCAAACCCCGGGGGAGG